>NC_135226.1:21537750-21545250 GCF_052324685.1 Brachyhypopomus gauderio
CCGTCACTGTCAGCTCTTTCAGCCCCAGAACACCTGCCCCAACAAAGAGCCTTTGGGGCAAGAAGAGACCAGTCTGAATACCAGTCTGAATACCAGTCTGAATACCAGTTTAGAACAGACGTCAGTGTTGCATAACAGATCTGAACAGTCACGATCTGCACCAGGCCACAATCAGCAGTGTGTGATGCTGGTATTGGTGCTGTGGTGGTATATATACAAACAGATGGCAGAGTCGTTATTATCATACTATCAGTAACTGTGCTGGGATTAGAGTAAAATGTCATTAATATGCCCCCCACACCAAGAGGCACAGGCAGGATTAAATGGGTGAAGAATAACTGGATTGATCTCTGGATAGTTTCAATCCAAAATATCCAGATGGTCATATCCAGATGTTGAGAAAAATGCTAAATGAAGCCAAACATGTATGTATATGTATTGTAGTAATGAGGAGGTCAGGGCATTTCACAAGATAACAGAACATGACACAACATAATTTAGTGTGTTTTAAACAAGACGAGGTTTTCTTTAATCAGTTTGTGACACAAAGACTGGCTCTTTAAAAGCTTCTGACAAAGCCCGTCAAGAGCCATCTGGACAGGACGACACAGGTCTGGGATGTTTCCCTGTTCTGAGACATTTCTTCATTCTGGCATGAAGAACACCTCTACCTCTACACCTCTACCACCACACCTCTACCTCTACACCTTTACACCTCTACCACTACACCTCTATACCTCTAACACCACACCTCTACCTCTACACCTCTACCACTACACCTCTACCACCACACCTCTACCTCTACACCTTTACACTTCTATATCTCTAACACCACACCTCTACCTCTACACCTTTACACCTCTACCACTACACCTCTATACCTCTAACACCACACCTCTACCTCTACACCTCTACCTCTACACATTTACACCTCTATATCTCTAACACCACACCTCTACCTCTACACCTCTACCACTACACCTCTACCTCTACACCTTTATCTCTACACCACTACACCTCTACCTCTACACCTCTAACACTACACCTCTACCGTTATACCTCTACACCTCTACCACTACACCACTACACCTCTACATCTACACCTCTACCACTACACCTCTACCTCTACACCTTTACGCCTCTGCCTCTACACCTCTACCACTACACCACTACACCTCTACATCTACACCTCTACCACTACATCTCTCCTGCTACACTTTCTTTAATATTGGCAAATTCACTGAATTCCAAGTAGTCTTGGTGCAGTTTAGATGCAGTGCTGTGCTAGCTAACCTTGAGTGTGTGCTTGAACATCTGCTGTGTGTGCATGCTTAATATGGTTACCATGGTTTAAACTGGTTTAAAACAACACATAACGACATACAAACACTACATGCATTTCGTGATAACAGACTACAAACCAGTGTGTGTGTGTGTGTGTGTGTGTGTGTGTGTGTTAGCATCCACAAGGTGAGAATCATTTAATGCAGCACCGTGGTTGTCTGTGACTGTGTGCACATGTAAGCGGAGGGCACAGACAGTCGTGGGCCAGCAGGCTGCCTGGGAGAGCAGAGGAGGTGAAGACCTAAACGTGCTGCAGAAGAACCCATCAGAACACGCAGATGTTCACACACTCACACGCTCACACACACACACGCAGCCGCGCGGGAGACATTCCAGCGGCCGGAACAGCTCTCACGCCCCCGCCCCAGACGGCGCTCTCGCTCACATAGGAAAGACCACACGCCATCGTTCACGTACACTCACGAGCGCCCGAGCACGGTGCACCTGCCGAGAGTCCGGCACTCTCAGCTCACCCACACCCGTCATCCGTGCCGCTGCGTCCGTGGGCCGCCGGTTCTCCGCACACGTGCGCTAGATGGCAAGATGCTTTAACCTACAGGCTCCCAACACCCGACACTGTCACTGTTTCCTCCGGAATATGAGTCTTGTCTCCCAAGCATATGTTTGGTGAGAAAGTGTGGCATGCACACTGAGAGATGACAGCTCGCCGTACACTCCCCGGCTAATTATACTGTTCCTGTGGATGGCACCTCCACGCCTGACAGCTGAGGAGGGAAGAAAAGGAGTTACGAATCGTGATGAAGAGCCTAATGAACGCAGTCGCCACGGAAAAGTCAAAGCGCACGCAGAGAACGTGACAGCCACGGCCCAGCAGGACACGGAAACCGCACCACGGAAACCACGCCATGGAAACCACGCCATGGAAACCAAACGCAGCATTGAGTCTCTGGACCAACCCGCCCCGAGTTCTGACTCACCCCCACACACAGGTCACTCTGACCACCAGGTGACCACGTCATCAATCAGTGAGTGTGTGCCTTTAAAACTGGCACACGTACAATAAACGTGTCCTAAACTCTAACCACCTGGTGTTCTACTCAGAAACCAAGAGTCTGGGCCTTCACAGTGACCACGCTCATATTTCTCTCTCTCTTCATCCGTGGGGCTCGAATGCGTAACGAACAGAGACGACTCCACAGGCCAAGTCCTTCTCGAGTGTTGTGCATCCAGAATACAAAACACTCTTGCGTTCCAATTAATCTGCCCCGTCAGCACAAACGCGCGGCCTCTGGCGGATTCGCGATACCATTAATATGCGACTGAGGGCCTTTGAAAATTGACCTTCAGGCAATGATTACAGAGCAGCATGATGGTTTACATATTGTCTTAATGGATCATATTAAATTCATCATCTAATAAAATGCAAACACTTGCTGGAGGAGATGAAATATTTCTAGCAGCGCATCCCAACTATAAATAATATATCAGGGGAAATGTCACGCTCAAAAAGAACGAAAGAGACCAAAACATGTAAGTCAAATGTATCTGTGTATTGGCGCCATGACAGATATTTCCATTAGTCCGATCAAGATGTTCAAATATTGAGTTGATTCAACACCAGTGTGGAACAACACCAACACAGGATGGTGTTGAAGCTTCTGTAAATGGTGCACAGGCCAAATTAGAAAGGAAAGTTAAGCAGTTGTTTTTAGCATTTTAATTATTTAAAGTTTATCCTTTAACAGAGCAGGTTAAAAATGTAACATAGGGTTTGAGAGTGGTGTGGTGGGTTCTGTACAGAGGACTAGGGTGTTATCCTAGTGGTAAAATATGAACCACTCGTTTTAAGCACTGTTGTGATGGTGATCATTAACTGTGGTTATTGATTGTAGTCATTGATTGCATTTATTGATTGCCGGTATTGATTGTGATTAACGGGGATTAGTACATCTGGATACATATCTCTGTGTGATCCATGGAAACAGGTCACTGGGTGGTATCAGAGTCTGTGACAGTGCCACCCGAAGTCCTCCAGCCAACAGAGGCGCTGTAGGCAATGTGAAGGAGGATGGCCTACACAGTCTGTGGGGTGAGAAGATGGTTGTGTTCTCTAACCCAAAACCTACACAGTACATTTCCGGTACATTTGTTTCCAAGTAGGCAGTGAATGTAAATGAGGCCTTAAAATTTCACTAAACATGCTTATTATACATTTAACATAAGTTACACAAACATCAACCCCAAAACAAATCCCTCCGAAGTGGTTTTGCATAAATCCTTTTTTGAGTTACCGTGAGTTATTGTGAATTGTCTGATCTGAACTAAGTCAAAAGCCTACTGCATCTTCTTTAGGCAGGTTATTTAGTTAGACAGTTACAGGTCACCTTGTATAAGCTAATGAACAGCCTGGATGTCTCGGGCCAGAACTGCTGTTAGTGTTTCATAGCAGTGTGAAACCTGTCTCGTTTCCTCTGAAAGAATGGAGAGACAGTTTCACATCTGAAAGTTCAAATACACACAGTAAAGTACTAACTGCAGTAAAGTACTGTATGGAGTATAAACCTCCTTCACATTTTAACAGTGAAGGAAAAGAGGGTGGAGGGCTGTTCTCCACACACACACACACACACACACACACACACACACACACACACACACACACACACACACACACACACACACACACACACACACACACATATACACACACACACATATACACACACACACATACACACACAGAGCTGTCTGAGCAATCCTCAGGTACTGGACAGGGAATGAGCTCTGTGTAACGTCCTGGAAAATTAGTGCAAAAGGACACACCCCTGCACACAGGACACACACTTGTCTTGATAAAAAGACACACCCCTGCACACAGGACACACACTTGTCTGGATAAAAGGACACACCCCTGCACACAGGACACACACTTGTCTTGATAAAAAGACACACCCCTGCACACAGGACACACACTTGTCTGGATAAAAGGACACACCCCTGCACACAGGACACACACTTGTCTTGATAAAAGGAAACACCCCCACACACAGGACATGCTCATCTCTGGGTAAAAAGACACACCCCCACACACAGGACACGCCCATCTCTGGGTAAATGGACACACCCCCACACACAGGACACGCCCATCTCTGGGTAAATGGACACACCCCCACACACAGGACACGCCCATCTCTGGGTAAATGGACACACCCCCACACACAGGACACGCCCATCTCTGGAGAAAAGGACACACCCCCACACACAGGACACGCCCAGGTCTGGGTAAAAGGAAACACCCCCACACACAGGTTCCTCATGTCATTACATTGTTCAGCTCCCTGAAGACACACAAGAGCCTTCTCATCACACACGAGTACCTAACGAACGCGGCACTCCAGGAAATGCAAATGGACATGTTTACTGTCCTGTCATCAGTCCAGAGGCCCGCGGGCCCTCAGAGCGCTCTCAGGGCCGGAGTGGTTTGATGGACGCCAATCGATTCTCTGTTTTCATCTGCCTGCGATCTGTTGCAAAACTGAGCAAAATGTCTGGGCTGATTTCGCATAGTTGATTGGGTCAGCGGCTGCAAACCTGCCAAAAAACTGCCCTTGCAGAGCTGTGTGTGTGTGAACACAGAGCTGTACGTGCCCACTGGGACATCTGATAGGCAGTGTAATCAGACAAATACAGCTAGAACTACATTTTGAACAGGTGCCCCTTTTAAAATGTCATACCAACACAATCGAGTCCATGTCCTCATAAAGAACAGTATGCAACTGTAGATGTGTGTTGGTGTGATGTATAGCTATAAACGTATAGGGCTCTTATTAGACAGACAGATCAGGGCCGGGTTTCCCCAGAACATCATACAACAAAGATCGTCTTTATATGGTAGTGTACTGTATATATCTCAAAAAACTCTCTCTCTCTCTCTCTCCCTCTCTCTCTCTCTTTCTCTCTCTCTGTCTCTCTCTCATTTATCTACATTTATGATTCTGTGATGATTCTGGCAAACAGGGCCCAGAACTGTCTCATGTCACTCCAGATACAAATAGAACATTAAAAGTTTTTCCTGATTTCTCATTTTTAATAATTTTTTTCTAAAGGTGTGCTTCTAAAATAAGACATGGTGCACAGACTACCTTCTGTAGGGTTTCTTAGGGCTAGCTAGGCTGCCTCTAGGTCAGGTTCAGATGGTTTTATACAACCACAGGCACCAAACAGCCCAGTGACCTGAAGTCCTCAGGCTGGAGTCTGAATAAATAAGTATTTAAATATGTATTCATGGAAACCTAATAGCATAAAAGGCTTGGATACCTTCAGATAGCTCAGAAGAAGGGATCCGGTGTAGGGGTTCTTCACAAGGATGGTTTGGATGGTGTGACGCACATATATTCAATCATCAATACACCACACATTCCAGTACATCACACATTTAAACATTAGCAGTGTATCACTACTCTTCTCATTCAAACATTACAATAAGACCTGGGCAGTCTGGCCTATTCTGACATGTTTTCTGGTCTTCGTTAGGCCTTATAGTGAAAATAGCAGGAGTGTCACTGCTTTAACTGTCTCTGTCTATGTCCTTACAGTCTCTGTCTGTCTGTTTAACTGTCTCTGTCTATGTCCTTTATCAGTCTCTATGTCCTTACAGTCTCTGTCTATGTCCTTTTAACTGTCTCTGTTAAAGTTCTTTAACTGTCTCTGTTTAAGTTCTTTAACTGTCTCTGTCTATGTCCTTACAGTCTCTGTATATGTCCTTTAACTGTCTCTGTCTATGTCCTTACAGTCTCTGTATATGTCCTTTAACAGTCTCTGTCTAAGTCTGTTTAACTGTCTCTGTCTATGTCCTTACAGTCTCTGTCTATGTCCTTTAACAGTCTCTGTCTATGTCCTTTAACAGTCTCTGTCTATGTCCTTTTAACTGTCTCTGTTTAAGCCCTTTAACAGTCTCTGTCTATGTCCTTACAGTCTATGTCTATGTCCTTTATCAGTCTCTGTCTTTTCTGCAGTCTCTGTCTATGTCCTTTGGAAGTCCTTTTTGTGCCATGTCTCTCTCCGGAAGCAACATTTCACTCACAAATACACACACACACACACACACACACACACACACACACACACACACATAAAATCAATGTGCTTTTTTTGAGAAAATCCTTATAATTTTTTTTTTTTATGATTGCGATTTGATAACGTTGTGTCGGTTTCACTGCCGTATCGAGAAGCATTTAAGTCTGCAGCAACTTGATCTTAAATTATTCTCCATCTTCTAATGTAATGTCTTTCCATTCCAAACCAACATTCAGCCTCAATATTTCAGTGACGTGGTGAACTGAGAGAATCACAACAGGAAGCGTGCCAAGCCCTGGGGGGGGGGGGGGGGGGGGGTCTGGGCTGCGGGACACTACGGGACGCTACGGGACAGAGTCACATACTCACCATTGACGGTGAGGTGGACCCAGCTACCATTGTGAAAGGTGTCATACTGCTGCTCCAACATCAGGACCCGACACTCGTACCAGCCCTGGTCCTCCGAGCGCACCTGCTCAATCTGCAGAGACGCCTTGCCGTGCAGACTCGTCCTACCTGTAGGACATATGAACAACATCCCATAAAGACATCACTCTCCATCTCTTCAATAGGATCCTAGACAGACTACAGTTTATTACAATTAAAACATGCACGGAGTATTTTGAATATTTTTTGTCTTTATCTTTGATTCCCCAGAAACTGAACACTGTAAAGGTATTCATGTCTCTTGAAGAGGATCCCACACACATGCACACACAATAGGTGTTTCTGGCAGTCAGAGAATCTATTAGCATTTCATGGTTATCGAGCCCATTTATTTTGAATCGACATCCAAACGTAAAACAATGCAGTAACACTGAACACTGTAGGGAAGGTTGTGAGTCTGTGGGAATTGTGGAGGCAGCAGTTCAAACTAGCATGAGTGTGAATGTGTAATGTTACTTTGAAAGCAGAGTAACGTAACGCCCCTGGTTTATGCCTTCCTGTGCTATCAGATGAATCAGAGCTGAATGGGCTATCACAGCTTACAGGAAGAACGCAACGCTTTCTTTTGCCAGCAGACTCCGCCGCACTCCAAAGGACCAAAGGAGGCCTTCATACTGGCCAATCAAATCGCACAAATCAAACACGGGGGGCGCTGTGCTCGTAGACTTCGCT